>NC_057394.1:7320983-7359741 GCF_019320065.1 Cervus canadensis | reverse complement strand
TAAAGGAATTTTCCCCATTAGACTTTGGACTTACTTGGGACCTGTCACTTCTTTCTTATTTTCTATTTCTCCTTTTTTGGGAATGGAAATGTTTATCCTGTGCCTGTCTCACTGTTGTATTTCAGAAGCACATAATGTGTTTGGTTTCACAGGTTCACAGCTAGAGAATAATTTGCCTCAGTATGACTCATCCTTGGAGTCTCACACATATCTGATTTAGATGATATTTACAAGAGACTTTAGACTTAAAGTTAATGTTGGAATGAGTTAAGACTTTTGGGGCTATTGGTGAAGGAGAAAATAGACAGAACAAGCTCCATCTTGAAAGCAGGACTCCATCTTGGACTGGACTATGGACTTTGAGGTATATGCCCAGTATCTATGGAAATGATATACCAACTGGAAAACAGGCCCCTGGAAGGAAGAACCCCAGTGCTCATACCTAGATTCTGTCGCCTAAAAGAATGCCCTAATTATCTGTGTAACTGAATACAGTCGTACATTCTATTATACTTATTGGGGTATGACCACAGGCCTATTGATAATTGACCACTGTGAACTACCTAGGCTTAAGGCATATGAATTGCAGGTTAACTTTGATTGTATCCTTCTTCTCCTTTGTTCAGACTAGTTTCAGGGAATTTGGGGAGGTGGGTTTGGGCATGTACACTTAGGGTATATAAGGTTTTCACAAAAACCTGTTGGAGTCCTTGGCTAAGAGGAGACTCTGCCTTGGGTCCGCTGGTGTAATAAACTGCTCTCCACTATCTGCATTGTCCTTCTGAGTGAGTTTGTTTCCTGGAACATGTGGATACAATGTTGGAATGCAATAAATGTATTTTTCATGCAAAAATGACTGAATTGGGGGGACTCTGGAGTAGAATACAACAGACAATATTTTCTCCCAAAATTTATGTACTGAAACCCAACCTGCCATGCCTCCCATGTGATGGTTTTTGAAGATGGACTTTGAGAGGTTATTAGATCATGATGGTGGAGTCCTCATGACTGGGATCAGTACTTATAAAAGAGACTTCAGAGACCTCCCTTCTCCCGTGTTGAAACACAGTGAGAAGATGGATGTCAACTGTCTCAACCACCAAGGTAAACCATCTGGGATTTCTGACACTCAGAAACAGATAATAAATCTTTCTTGTTTTAAACTTTTAATTTGGGTTTAAATGTTTATATAGCAATAAATAACTAATAAATGAGTATTTGGAAACAAATTGTTAGGTAGTTAGAATAGGGAAAAGGAGTCCAGAATGGCGGTGGCTAAAAGACCTGAAAGGAAAAAGCCCGCGAAAATAGAACAAAGGAAGGTCCGAGGACCAGAGTGAAAACCTCAGGTAAAAACAAACAGCACTCCTGGCTGGCCCAATTTACATAGGACAGGCCCAGGAAGAGAAAAACATATAAAAAGAGGAGCCAAAGCTAGCTTGCTCTCTCTCCCCCGTGTGCTGGGGCTCTCTTCTCTTCACATCTTTGGATCGACTTGCCCTCATGCCTTGAAGATAGATTTTCCTGCTATCTTCTAAATAAAATAAAGATGTAACACTGAGCTATAACACTGATTTGTCTAAGAGCTATAATACGGTCCTGAGAGCTATGACACGGTCTGTCCAAGACCCAAGAGCTGTGACAGGCCAAGAGGGCTTTAATGTCCGTCACTCCAAATCTTTGTTGTGACGAGACAAAAACCGAGGAGCATACACTCGCCTGACAAAATGAAGCAAAATTTATTTAGACATGGAAGGGATAATAAATCATTGGTATAATTCCTAAACATTGGGATATTGTAAAACTCGTATGGATACAGCCTATGTTAGGTTTCGGAAAATTCTGTCAGTTTAGTTCTAAATAAGTTGTAAAATCCATGCAGCACAAGGTTATTTGTTCAAAGCTAATATCCTATAAGCTTGACTTTTAGATGACAAGTTGATCTTTTGCAATCCCCAGGGAAAATGGCTAAACCCAGTGCTTAAGGCAATTGATTCTCAGTGAGTCACAATTCTTAAATTCCAAGCCCCAATCATACCAGGAAAGAACTGTAGCTTCACCAGATAAATGCTGATGTGGTCAATGCTGATACAGCTTGTCACATTTTAAAATGGAATTACACATCTTCGGCCTCTATCTGACTGTAGAAGTCTGTCCTTTCTTATAACTTAGCTGGCAGGATGGAAGAAGAACTCAGTTCAGTTCAGTTCAGTCGCTCAGTTGTGTCTGACTCTTTGCAACCCCATGGATCACAGAATGCCAGGCCTCCCTGTCCGTCACCAACTCCCAGAGTTTACCCAAATTCAAGTCCATTGAGTCAGTGATGCCATCCAATTATCTCATCCTTTGTCGTCCCCTTCTCCTCCTGCCTTCAATCTTTCCCAGCTCAGGCTGTGTCATATTATGCATTCTGGAATCTGATAAATGCAAGGGTGAAAGGGAGGCTTGGTACTTCCCTAATTATGCAGTGTAAAAGCTCAGTTGCCAAATGGTTGGTATCTATCTTGCCCTGATAGGTCTTTGTGTAATTGTCTACAAGGCAGTGGGCACATTTCCACTAACCATGAAAGAGTAACAGAGGCCACTCTGGAAAAAAACAACAACAACAAAAAAACCCCCAAAAAACTAGATATATAACATTGTTTACATATTCTTGGCAACAGCTAATGTAGGACTACAGTTATAAGAATAAAAACAAACAAAGTCAGTCCAATGCTCACCCCAGTTTTTAAGAGTCACAAAGAGTAGGACACAATTTAGCCACTGAGCAGCAACAAAAATTTCCATACTATATCACGGGAATGAAGAATCAAAGTAATTTGGGAAGGTAAAGTTGGCTTGAATATAGAGGGCAGAAAAAGAGAGACTGAAGTTATACAGAGGAGAAGCAAAACAAAATAAAAACAGAAGCTGGAATAGAAACAGGAAATATCATAAATGTTTGCATGAATACGAATGTGTACAAGGATATGGTGAAAATTCACGCTTCATAGCAAAGATGATCTTCAAGGAAAGAAAGAAAATCACTCTGTAGCTTCAATCTAAAACATTCCAGTTGCACACAAACGACCAGAAATCTTTCAAATTCCCACCAGTATTGTAAGACCATGATGAATACAAAGGTCTCTTTTAAAAGCATTCTCAGAAGCAACATTCCTTTCTAATAGACTTAAACCAGCCCTGGGCTAAAACCTCCTTTAGACCTATCCCCTCTTATCTTAGGGCTTCCCTGATGGCTCAGACAATAAACAATCTGCCTGCAATGTCAGAGACCTGAGTTCAATCCCTGGCTTGGGAAAATCTGGAGAAGGGCATGGCAACCCACTCCAGTATTCTTGCCTGGAGAATCCCATGAACAGAGGAGTCTGGCAGTCACAGTCCATTAGGGTACAAAGAATCAGACATGACTGATCAACTTTCACACTTCAATTTCTCTTATTTCAAGAAGTACTATAAAATTAAGCCTGAAAAATGACAGATTAAGACAAAGAAAAAGATAAGAAAAAAAAAAAAAAAAAAGCTAATCAAGTAATGACTGTCTTCAGAGACAAAACTCAAGACTTGAATGGAGAAGAGAAAGACTAGTTAAAAAGGGTGGGGGTGGGGGGACAAAAAAGGGAAAATTGTAATTGCCAGTGTCAGATAAAAATTCAGTAGATTTGTGAAGAGTTAGGAGCATAGTATCCACAACCATGAGAAAAATCATCCATTAAAAACATAAACAGAAATGAAAGAGATGATAAATTAGTAGAGAACATTACTATAGAAGCTAATATTAATATGCTCAGTGCTCAAGTATTTAAAGTAAAAGTATTAGGGGAGTGTGTAATTTCCTTGGTTCTGTCTGGTTGCAACAAAAATTTGAAACTATGGACGGACCAGCGTTATAGCCCTTGGATAAACCAGTGTTACAGCTCTTGGATGGACCAGTGTAATGCTCCGTGTTACAGCTCAGTTTTACTTAGAAAGCAAAGGAAAATATATCCTCGAGGCGTGAGGGAATGTCGACCCAAAAGATACGTAGAGAAGAGAAGCCCCAGCCCAATTTTGGCTTCTCTTTTTATATTTTTTCTCCTCCCCCTGGGTCTGCCCTATGTAAACTGGGCTAGCCAGGAGTGCTGAGTTCCTCACTCCAGTCCTCAGACCTTCCTTTGTTCTATTTTCTTGAGCTTTTCCCTTCCTTGTCTTTTAGCCACCACCATTTTGGACTCCTTTTTCCTATCCTAACTATCTAATACATGAATATAATCAATATAATAATGGAAGATATAAAAAGTAACAAACTATTCCTGGTTTGGGGATGTCATTTTATAATATGAGAAGGCCCTGCTCCAAGGTAAAGACAGACTCCCCAGTGCTTCAATTTACTTTCGGCTGCCAGATATCTTTTCTTAGGTTGGGTGGAGGGGGAGAATGGAGCTCGCTTCCTCAAGATAAATTTCTAATTTACTCAGATGGAAGCAGTCTTTATAGATGGCTACTAAGAAGATAATTTTATTTTTCTGAACATTTCCATGAATCTAGGGGACTTGAGAATGTGGAAAACTCACATAATTAGAAGAATATATTTTATAAAGATGCTTAGTTGGTAAATCAGATCAGATTTTCTAACAGGAGACAGTCTTTACATGGTAATATCTTGAGTTAACTGAGCCTTTCCCTCCTGATTTTATGTTGAATGGTGAAATATAGGGTGTGTGGAAGTTACCTAATTCATGTCAGTTGTGTAATAAGTAACCTACAGATGTACTGAATTGCCTTTGGTGCTGTCTTGTACTCATTAACCTGTAACACAATAAAATCCCTTTGCACAATGTCTAACAAGCACCGTGAGCTATAATTTGTTAATAAACACATTTTGGGTGATTAAAAAAAAAGTATCAAACTACAATTTTAAAGATTAAAAAATATAATATTTGAGGTGGATATTTCCCTGAATTAGATTAGAAGTGCATTGGAGACTGAGATCACAGAATTTGAAAATTGACAAGGGAATTAAGTGGAAAAAACTCTCTAGAATAATATTCACAAGACAAAGAAGTAACCTTGACTTTTATTTTATACCCTACATAAACCTAAGTTCATAGGATTAAAAGTCTAGATATTTAGGTAAAAATTAAACTATTTAAAGGATATTATAGGTCAATTTTTACGATACTAGGATAAGCAAAGATGCCTTAGGACATCAAAATCCCAAATCAGAAAATAAAAATGGATAAATTGAAGTGGATCAAAATTTAAAATTTGGTGAAAAAAATCATCCTTAAAAAAATAAAAAAGTAATTGAAAACTAGGAGAAAATATATTATCTGTCAAAGGACATATAATAAGATTTCTTACAAATCAATAAGAAAACAGAATTTTTAAACAAATATTTATAAAAAGGAGTTCAATGAATTGCCAAAAAATATATGAAAAGAAAGCCATAATTAGGGAAATTGAAATTAAACCCACAATGAGATATGGTAAATCATTGGAATGGGTATGCTATAGACTGACAGAAAAAAGAATGTGAGGACATGGAGTACCCACAACTCACTTTAATGTCACTTTGGCAACTAGCTTCTTTGTTCCTTTTTCTCTTCCTTCCTTTCTTTTAATTTCAATTTTAGACAATACTGATTGAATCTCTGTTATGCACGATGAGGAAATTTATGCTTTTTATGCTTTCTTTTAACACCCACTCTCTTTATGTATTCATATATGGTAGAAAACATTTATTGATTTGTACATTTGCTTTTTTGAACAATGATCTTTCTTGCTTCTTAAACTGAAGAATTTTTTGTTAACCTTCAATGAAAGGGCAAAATGTAATTTCTAAATCAAAGTATAACAAATCCTAATACTCATAACACATAGCTGGTTTTATAGATGAGCACTTAATTATTTGTTGGCCTCATGGTTTCCAGAGATTCTTTCAATGCTTCTATTGATTCTTCTTATTACATACAGAAATGGTCATGTTTACCACTTATGTAGATTAAAACAGTTTTAGAATGAGTAAGTAAATGAATCATTCTAAGGAAATAATCAAAATTTTCAGTTTGTTTATTCAAATTGTATGAATTTATCTGGATTACAAAATATTTGCTCTATAAAGAGATTTACCAGATTTCTTTCAAAAACAAATTGTTCTAAGACACTTGAAATTTATTTTGACTCATACAACATGACAAGTTTACATCTACAGTTTAATAATCACAAGTATGCTTTACATAACACACTAGAGTATGCAAACCCTTTTTTCACATCTTGTGTCTCTCTCACAATGACAGCATGAGGTCAGTATTATTACAATCCTTATTTTATGTATTAGGAAACAGACACTTAGAAAGACTAAATAAATTAGCCAAAGTTAGGCACTAAACTCATCATTAAGGCTGAACATACGTCTTGTGTCTTTACCAAATTTTTATGCTAAAGTCCTCATTTTCAGATGACCTAAGTTGTTCTCCACTGACCTGTGATTTGGTAGCTTACAGACTTCACACTATCTTTTAAGTTTGAATATTAATTTAAATATATGAACTAAAAAGATGGTTTCTTATTAAACACATAGTGGAAATTGTGATAAATTTCTATAGGGACAAACTTATCACAATAGGCCTTCTGTTGATATTAAAATAGTGGTATATATATTACAGATTGGGCAGGGGAGGGTAGACTGGGAGTATGAGAGATGCATACTTATAACTCACATAAATAAATAAGCCAGCTATTCTTCAGCAATAATATTCATGGTCGTTTAAATGTTGTATATTTGGGTTTTCTACATTACTTTACTTTAGATTTGCACATAAGTCCTGTGAAGTAAGTAAAGCATATGTGCACTTTTAAGGAAAAGAAAGCTAATAGGGTAGGGAAAAAAATTGATTTGCCTGTGATCAAAATAAGTACAAAGTCATTTGTTAGAAATAAAAGGCAAAATTCTCTGTTTTGACAAACTGACTCTAAAATTTATTTGGGTCCCCAAAGTCCAAGAATTGTCAGTAACTGGCTATACCACTTATCAGATGATACAGACATAGCTGAATAGACAGATGGAACAGAGAGTTGACCACTAACACAAGTATAGAAATTTGATTTATGCTTATAATAGGTAATAATATTTATTTTATTTAAGCATTGCAAAATATTTTAAAAGGATGGACCATTTAATAATTGGTACTGAAATGACTATCTCTGTATATAGAAAAGAAAGCTTACATCAAATTATAAAAAGTCAACTTTACATGAACTTTAAATTTCAATTTGAAGAACAAAAGCACTAAAAAAAGCTCTATCATTTGAGGAATGTACATTGGCAAGAATAAATATTGTGTACAATAAAAATAGATGAACTATATTTAAAGGTATAAACAA
Organism: Cervus canadensis; assembly: GCF_019320065.1. NCBI lineage: Eukaryota > Metazoa > Chordata > Mammalia > Artiodactyla > Cervidae > Cervus > Cervus canadensis. The sequence continues at coordinate 7,352,379 of NC_057394.1, read as the reverse complement.
AGTCAGAAAAAAACTGGTATTGAACAATAGAAGCAATCACAGAAATCTTTGTACATAAGATACTTATGTAAATCTTTAAAATATATGATCCAGAGATATCTGTGGTTTAGAGATATATGACAAAAGATATAAGGAAACTTAGAGAATGAATAATACGTAATCCTGGTGTGATTATCTTTGGGGTACAGAGACAGGCCTATGTTCCGGGACAGAAACTCACTGAGTTTCTAAGGTGATAATAAAATCTGTTTCTTAAGGTATATAATTGGGTATTCAGTTCTTACTTGTTAAATAGGTATACATGATTAGACTGACATTTTACAATGTCTGTGTTAGTTGCTAAATTGTGAGCAGATTTTTGCAACCTCTCGGACTACATACTGCTAGGCTCCTCTCTCCATGGAGTTTTCTACGCAAGAATACTGGAGTGGGTTGCCATTTCCTTCTCCAGGAGATCTTCCCAAACCAGGGATCGAACCCTGATCTCCTGCATTGCAGGCAGATTCTTTATCATCTGAGCCACCAGAGAAGTCCACATTTTACAATAAAAACTACACTTTAGGTCTCTGTTTCAATTCTGAATATGGAGGAAAAGATTGATTTGAATTTTAAATGAAAGTTGTTTAGGTATAGCAGAAAGATGCACAGGGTTTGGAACTGGATGTATCTAGGTTTGAATTCTACTTGATAATTTTCAACATTTCTAACAGCAAAACATCAAGAAAAATACTCCCTTGACTTTAGTTCTCCAAAGTGTTTTGTGGATTGAGAACTTCAGAACTCTTGGCACATAAAGGCACCATGGTCCAAACCTCTGCGCTAAGAAATGACAAACTCTAGCATGGCTTCCAGCAGCCCTTTCCCTAGGATGACTCCAGCCAGTCCTTAAAATGCCTGCAGGAGACCACTCAAGACTGCCAGGAGCATGTGCTGTTTGTTCCAGGCAGAACCTGCTGATAGGCAGATAGGCTCATGAACCTGCTCTTATGGCAATTACTGCGGAAAGCTTGAAACTATAAATCCTTCACCTCCTTTTTGAGAGACATAAAACTACCACCTCAAACTATTTCCTCAGGGACATATCTCTTTGAAATGCAAATGTTCAGGAGGGAAACCCTTCCCCTCCCAGTCCCTATTGGGAGGACCAGGGGCTTACTTCCAGGGAAGGCTTGTTTCAATTTGCCTCCTGTTATAAAGAAAGAAGTTTATTTCTCCTCTGGATAAACTCCAATTAACAAATCCAGGTGCACTAGTCATATGAATCAACCCACCCACCAAGATTCCTTACTGCCTTTCCCTTAATGTACCCCAGTCCTTCAACAGCCTCCAGCCATTTATTTCAGCAAAATTCAGTTCAATTCATGCTAGAGTCTCTTCCCTATGTTGATAGTATTACTGTATAAAAACTATCCTTACTGCTTTAGTGTCAGGCTTCATCTTTGACAGAATGAAATGATGCAGCATATGTAAAACACTTGGATCAATGCCTGACCAAAAGAAGATGCTTTACAGTAAAAATTTCCTTCATTTCTTTCCTCCTACAGTCCCACTGCCAAATCTCCTTGGTTAGTGACTTTTTCTAAAATGAGTAGAAAATAAATGAAGTTCTATAGATAAAGTAAAGCACATTTAAATACTGTATCCAAAGGTTTGGAAGGCAATTGCAGAACTGTGAAAGTTATAAGCTGAACTTTATAATCAAGAAAATAGTTAAATGTATAACATTAGTTAGCACAAATCGTGATTGTTGAACTTTGAACCATGGACTACTCTGAATATTTAAGACTATATGTGAATCCCCTGCTTATATGCACTTAAACTTCACATATTTTCATAGCTCAAGAAGCCCTTTGGCCCTTGATCTTCATGTAAGAACCTCTATAGTTTACATTGTTATTTGTTGAAAAGCATGTTAAAACCTTAATATTTAAAAAGAAAAGAAAAATAACCCTGTCTTGTGAGATAAGTTGACATTGCAAGAAACATTTATTTTCAAATATTTCATGTATGATTAATGAGAGAGAGGGCAAATGGAGTTTACTAGTATGTTTTTATGTTTACTAGTATGCTGTGTATTTTTTCACTTCTCTGCTATAACAGTAATAACTAAGAGAAATAAAAATTCATGAAAGTAAATTTACTGTATCTGTAGGTGTATTAAATTATGTAATGTGAAAGTATTGAAATCTAACCAGTTATTAGCAAAAGAAAAGCATTTTAATTTTACACTTTGATGACCTCTTTTATATGTTGGTACTTATTCAAATATGTAATATATAAAGGGTTTTGTGTATTTGATAATGTCGTTAGTAATCAATATGCAAATTATGGCATTAAGTGCAGTCTGTGGTGGAGGATTTTATCAGAGATGAGAAAAATTACAAAGTGTCAGAAGCCAAGAAAAATAAATGTGGCTAATTTACATTGCCAGCATTCTCCAAGCAGTTTCCACCTGTAACAGTCAAAGTGTCAGAAAAAATGATTGGCTAACTATATTTTGAAACTTTTTTATTGTCTTTTGAAACAATCAGTTCAGTTCAGTTCAGTCACTCAGTCCTGTCTGACTTTTTGCGATCCAATGAATTGCAGCACGCCAGGCATCCCTGTCCATCACCAACTCCCGGAGTTACTCAAACTCATGTCCATCGAGTTGGTGATGCCATCCAATCATCTCATCCTCTGTCGTCCCCTTCTCCTCCTGCCCCCAATCCCTCCAAGCATCAGGGTCTTTTCCAGTGAGTCAACTCTTCGCATGAGGTGGCCAAAGTATTGGAGTTTCAGCATCAACATCAGTCCTTCCAATGAACACCCAGGACTGATCTCCTTTAGGATGGACTGGCTGGATCTCCTTGCAGTCCAAGGGACTGTCAAGATTCTTCTCCACCACCACAGTTCAAAAGCATCAATTCTTTGGCTCTCAGCTTTCTTCACAGTCCAACTCTCACATCCATACATGACATAGCCTTAACCAGACATACCTTTGTTGGCAAAGTAATGTCTCTGCTTTTTAATATGCTATCTAAGTTGGTCATAACTTTCCTTCCAAGGAGTAAGCGTCTTTTAATTTAATGGCTGCAGTAACCATCTGCAGTGATTTTGGAGCCCAGAAAAATAAAGTCAGCCACTGTTTCCGCATCTCTTCGCCATGAAGTGATGGGACCGGATGTCATGATCTTAATTTTCTGAATGTTGAGCTTTATGCCAACTTTTTCTCTCTCCTCTTTCACTTTCATCAAGAGGCTTTTTCATTCCTCTGCCCTCTCTGTCATAAGGGTGGTGTCATCTGCATATCTGAGGTTATTGATATTTCTCCCAGCAATCTTGATTCCAGCTTGTGCTTCTTGCAGCCCAGCATTTCCAGGCAAAAATACTGGAGTGGGTTGCCATTTTGATGCTGGGAAAGATTGAAGGTAGGAGGAAAAGGGGACAACAAAGGACATGATGGTTAAATGGCATCACCAACTCAATGGACATGAGTTTGAGCAAACTCTGGGAGATGGTGAAGGACAGGAAAGCCTGGCATGGTGCAGTCCGTGAGGGTGCAAAGAGTCAGACACTACTGAGCAACTGAACAACAACTCCAGGAATATGTAAATATATGCACATCTAAATATAGATCAGCATATACTTTTATATGCATATTATGAGTGTGTGTGTGTGTGTGTGAATGTAAAATCATTCAGTTACTCAATTCTTTTGTGCCTAGCATGTACCACATCTTCCTTTAGGTACTAGGGATACAAATATTAATAATAAAAAAATATAGTCCCTGTATTCAACAAGTTCACAGACTCTTCTGGAAGATAGAAGTAGAAACAAATACTCATGATGCATATTTCAGTAAAAGTACTTGTCCACTTTAGTAGTGATGAACTTCATTATTAAATGTAGAAGAAATCAAAAGTGCCTAGGCATGACTTAGCATTAAACTTTCAGGAAACTTGAACTGTGCAACTATGTCTGGAACATTAGGTGATGTCAGATGAGACTGGAGATATTGTTGAAAGTAAAAGTCATATATCAGTCAAAGTCATTTATCCTCTATTCTATAGACAATGGTGGAGATGGCAATGGCAACCCACTCTGGTACTCTTGCCTGGAGAATCCCATGGATGGAGGAGCCTGGTAGGCTGCAGTCCATGGGGTCACTGGGAGTCAGACACGACTGAGCGACTTCCCTTTCACTTTTCACTTTCATGTATTGGAGAAGGAAATGACAACCCACTCCAGTGTTCTTGCCTGGAGAATCCCAGGGACGGGGAGCCTGGTGGGCTGCCATCTCTGGGGTCACACAGAGTCGGACACAACTGAAGAAACCTAGCAGCAGCAGCATAGACTATGGGGCTTCCCTGCTGGCTCAGCTGGTTAAGAATCCGCCTGCAATGTGGGAGACCTGGGTTCAGTCCCTGGGTTGGGAAGATCCCCTGGAGAAGGGAAAGGCTACCCACTCCAGTGTTCTGGCCTGGAGAATTCCATGGACTGTATAGTCCATGAGGTTGCAAAGCCTTCGACATGATTGAGCGACTTTCACTTCACTTCACTTCACTTCTATAGACTATGAAAAATAAATGACAGGCTTATTTCAAAAGAGTGGTAGGTTGGGGCATTCAACCCATTAACATTTAGGGTAATTATTGATAGGTGTGGTCCCGTTGCCATTTACTTTGTTGTTTTGGGTTCACGTTTATACAACCTTGCTGCATTTCCTGTCTAGAGAAGATCCTTCAGCATTTGTTGAAGAGCTGGTTTGGTTGTGCTGAATTCTCTCAGCTTTTGCTTATCTGTAAAGCTTTTGAATTCTCCTTCATATCTGAATGAGATCCTTGCTGGATACAGTAATCTAGGTTGTAGGTTATTCTCTTTCATTACTTTCAGTATGTCCTGCCATTCCCTTCTGGCCTAGAGGGTTTCTATTGATAGATCAGCTGTTATCCTTATGGGAATCCCTTTGTGTGTTATTTGTTGTTTCTCCCTTGCTGCTTTTAATATTTGTTCTTTGTGTTTGATCTTTGTTAATTTGATTAATATGTGTCTTGGGGTGTTTCGCCTTGGGTTTATCCTGTTTGGGACTCTCTGGGTTTCTTGGACTTGGGTGGCTATTTCCTTCCCCATTTTAGGGAAGTTTTCAGCTATTATCTCCTCGAGTATTTTCTCATGGCCTTTCTTTTTGTCTTCTTCTTCTGGAACTCCTATGATTCGAATGTTGGGGCGTTTCACAGTGTCCCAGAGGTCCCTGAGGTTGTCCTCATTTCTTTTGATCCTTTTTTCTTTTTTCCTCTCTGCTTCATTTATTTCCACCATTTTATCTTCTACCTCACTTATCCTATCTTCTGCCTCCGTTATTCTACTCTTGGTTCCCTCCAAAGTGTTTTTTATCTCATTCATTGCATTATTCATTTTTAATTGAGTCTTTTTTATTTCTTCTAGGTCTTTATTAAACATTTCTTGTATCTTTTCAATCTTTGTCTCCAGGCTATTTATCTGTAACTCCATTTTGTTTTCAAGATTTTGGATCATTTTTATTATCATTATTCTAAATTCTTTTTCAGGTAGATTCCCTATCTCCTCCTCTTTTGTTTGACTTGGTGTGCATTTTTCATGTTCCTTTACCTGTTGGGTATTTCTTTGCCTTTTCACCTTGTTTAGATTGCTGTGTCTGGAGTAGGCTTTCTGTATTCTGGAGGTCTGTAGTTCCTTTTTATTGTGGAGGATTTACCCAGTGGGTGGGGTTAGACGATTGGCTTCTCAAGGTTTCCTGGTTAGGGAAGCTTGCGTCAGTGTTCTGGTGCATGGAACTTGATTTCTTCTCTTTGGAGAGCAATGGAGTGCCCAGTAATGAGTTTTGAGATGGGTCTATGTGTTAGGTGTGACCTTGGGCAGCCTGTATGTTGACGTTCAGGGCTATGTTCCCGTGTTGCTGGAGGATTTGCATGGTATGTCTTGCTCTAAAACTTATTGGCTCTTGGGTGGTGGTTGGTTTCAGTGTAGGTATGGAGGCTTTTGGATGGTCACTTATTACTTAAAGTTCCATGTAGTCAGGAGTTTTCTGGTGTTCTCAGGTTTTGGGCTTAAGTCTCCTGCCTCTGGATTTCAGTTTATTCTTCCTGTAGTCTCAGGACTTCTCCAACTATACAGCACTGATAATAAAACTTCTAGGTTAATGGCGAAAAGATTCTCCCCTGTTAGGGACACCCAGAGAGGTTCACAGAGTTACATGAAGAAGAGGAGAGGGAGGAGGGAGATAGAGATGAGCAGGAGGAGAAAAAGGAGGACTCAAGAGGAGAGAGACAGATCTACGCAGCTGTCTGTTCCCAGAGTGTTCTCCGTAGTCCAGTCACCTCCAAAGATTCACAGAATTGGATTGGGAAGAGAAGGGGAAAGGAGGAAATAGAGGTGTTCTGAGGTAGAAAACAGAGAGTCAAGATTGGGAGAGGATAATCTTCGGTTTAAAAATAGGGCTTCTCTTCTTTTTTTTTTTGTAAGGTTATAGTGTATTGAAAATGAAAATTAAGGAGTAATAGAGGAGTACTAGAGGACTTTAAAAGAAATAAGAGAAAAAGAAAAATAGAAAATAGAAGAGAAAAAGGAAAGAAAAAAAAGAAGAAAAAAGAAAAAAAGAAAAAAAAAAAGAAAGAGAAAAAAAAATTTTTTCCCTAATTAAAAAAAATCATAAAAATCTATGAAAATGAAAGTTAAGGAGTAATGGGGGAGTAACAGGAAATTTTAAAAGAAAATAAAAGAGAAAAAAAAGTAATAAAAAAGAAAAAGGAAAAAAAAAAGAAAAAAAAAAGTAAAAATATATCTAGGAGTTTCTCTGGAGCTGTTGCGGTCAGTGTGGGTTTGGCTCAGTTTCAGATAGCTCCTCGTTCCAGCTTACACTTCTCGATATCTACAGGCCCCTTCCGGTGTAGTCAGTGTTTTCTACAGGGATGCCCCAACCAAAAGACAAAGATTGGCTGAATGGATACAAAAACAAGACCCCCATATATGCTGTCTACAAGAGACCCACCTCAAAACAAGGGACACATACAGACTAAAAGTGAAGGGCTGGAAAAAAATATTTCATGCAAACGGAGACCAAAAGAAAGCAGGAGTCGCAATACTCATATCAGATAAAATAGACTTTCAAATAAGGATGTGAAAAGAGACAAAGAAGGACACTACATAATGATCAAAGGATCAATCCAAGAAGAAGATATAACAATTATAAATATATATGCACCCAACATAGGAGCACCGCAATATGTACGGCAAACACTAACGAGTATGAAAGAGGAAATTAATAGTAACACAATAATAGTGGGAGACTTTAATACCCCACTCACAACTATGGAAAGATCAACTAAACAGAAAATTAACAAGGAAACACAACCTTAAATGACACAATGGACCAGCTAGACCTAATTGATATCTATAGGACATTTCACCCCAAAACAATCAACTTCACCTTTTTCTCAAGTGCACACGGAACCTTCTCCAGAATAGATCACATCCTGGGCCATAAATCTAGTCTTGGAAAATTCAAAAAAATTGAAATCATTCCAGTCATCTTTTCTGACCACAGTGCAGTAAGATTAGATCTCAATTACAGGAAAAAAATTGTTTAAAAATTCAAACATATGGAGGCTAAATAACACGCTTCTGAATAACCAACAAATCATAGAAGAAATCAAAAAAGAAATCAAAATATGTATAGAAATGAATGAAAATGAAAACACAACAACCCAAAACCTATGGGACACTGTAAAAGCAGTGCTAAGGGGAAGGTTCATAGCATTACAGGCTTACATCAAGAAACAAGAAAAAAGCCAAATAAATAACCTAACTCTACACCTAAAGCAATTAGAGAAGGAAGAAATGAAGAACCCCAGGGTTAGCAGAAGGAAAGAAATCTTAAAATCAGGGCAGAAATAAATGCAAAAGAAACTAAAGAGACCATAGCAAAAATCAACAAAGCTAAAAGCTGGTTTTTTGAAAAAATAAACAAAATTGACAAACCATTAGCAAGACTCATTAAGAAGCAAAGAGAGAGGAACCAAATTAACAAAATTAGAAATGAAAATGGAGAGATCACAACAGACAACACTGAAATACAAGGATCAAAGAGAACTACTACCAGCAGCTCATTGCAATAAAAATGGACAACCTCTGGATCGAAAATGGCCAACAAATTCTTAGAAAAGTATAACTTCCAAAACTGACCAGGAAGAATAGAAGATCTTAACAGACCCATCACAAGCAAGGAAATCGAAACTGTAATCAGAAATCTACCAGCAAACAAAAGCCCAGGACCAGATGGCTTCACAGCTGAATTCTACCAAAAATGTAGAGAAGAGCTAACACCTATCTTACTCAAACTCTTCCAGAAAATTGCAGATGAAGGTAAGCTTCCAAACTCATTCTATGAGGCCACCATCACCCTGATTCCAAAACCAGACAAAGATGCCACAAAAAAAGAAAACTACAGGCCAATATCACTGATGAACATAGATGCAAAAATCATTAACAAAATTCTAGCAAACAGAATCCAACAACATATTAAAAAAATCATACACCATGACCAAGTGGGCTTTATCCCAGGAATGCAAGGATTCTTTAATATCCACAAATCAATCAATGTAATACACCACATTAACAAATTGAAAGATAAAAACCATATGATTATCTCAATAGATGCAGAGAAAGCCTTTGAAAAAATTCAACACTCATTTATGATTAAAACTCTCCAAAAAGCAAGAATAGAAGGAACATACCTCAACATAATAAAAGCTATATATGACAAACCCACAGCAAGCATCACCCTCAATGGTGAAAATTGAAAGCATTTCCCCTGAAATCAGGAACAAGACAAGGGTGCCCACTCTCACCACTACTATTCAACATAGTGTTGGAAGTTTTGGCCACAGCAATCAGAGCAGAAAAAAGAAGTAAAAGGAATCCAGATAGGAAAAGAAGAAGTGAAACTCTCACTGTTTGCAGATGGACATGATCCTCTACATAGAAACCCTAAAGAACTTACCAGAAAATTACCTAGAGCTAATAATCAATGAATATAGTAAAAGTTGGCAGGATATAAATTAACACACAGAAATCCCTTGCATTCCTATATACTAACAATGAAAAAACAGAAAGAGAAATTAAAGAAACAATACCATTCACCATTGCAACAAAAAGAATAAAATACTTAGGAGTATATCTACCTAAAGAAACAAAAGACCTATACATAGAAAACTATAAAACACTGATGAAAGAAGTCAAAGAGGACACAAACAGATGGAGAAACATACCGTGTTCATGGATTGGAAGAATCAGTATTGTCAAAATGGCTATTCTACCTAAAGCAATCTATAGATTCAATGCAATCCCTATCAAATTACCAACGGTATTTTTCACAGAACTAGACCAAAGAATTTCACAATTTGTATGGAAATAGAAAAACCTTGAATAGCCAAAGTAATCTTGAGAAAGAAGAATGGAACTGGAGGAATCAACCTGCCTGACTTCAGACTCTACTACAAAGCCACAGTCATCAAGACAGTATGGTACTGGCAGAAAGACAGAAATATAGATCAATGGAACAGAATAGAAAGCCCAGAGATAAATCCGCGGACCTATGGACACCTTATCTTTGACAAAGGAGGCAAGGAGATACAATGGAAAAAAGACAACCTCTTTAACAAGTGGTGCTGGGATAACTGGTCAACCACTTGTAAAAGAATGAAACTAGAACACTTTCTAACACCATACACAAAAATAAACTCAAAATGGATTAAAGATCTAAATGTAAGACCAGAAACCATAAAACTCCTAGAGGAGAACATAGGCAAAACACTCTCCGACATAAATCACAGCAAGATCCTCTATGACCCACCTCCTAGAATATTGGAAATAAAAGCAAAAAACTAAACAAATGGGACCTAATCAAACTTAAAAGTTTTTGCACTACAAAGGAAACTATAAGTAAGGTGAAAAGACAGCCCTCAGATTGGGAGAAAATAATAGCAAATGAAGAAACAGACAAAGGATTAATCTCAAAAATATACAAGCAACTCCTGCAGCTCAATTCCAGAAAAATAAATGACCCCATCAAAAAATGGGCCAAAGAACTAAACAGACATTTCTCCAAAGAAGACATACAGATGGCTAACAAACACATGAAAAGATGCTCAACATCACTCATTATCAGAGAAATGCAAATCAAAACCACAATGAGGTACCATTACACGCCAGTCAGGATGGCTGCTATCCAAAAGTCTACAAGCAATAAATGCTGGAGAGGGTGTGGAGAAAAGGGAACCCTCTTACACTGTTGGTGGGAATGCAAACTAGTACAGCCACTATGGAGAACAGTGTGGAGATTCCTTAAAAAACTGGAAATAGAACTGCCATATGACCCAGCAATACCACTTCTGGGCATACACACTGAGGAAACAAGATCTGAAAGAGACACGTGCACCCCAATGTTCATCGCAGCACTGTTTATAATAGCCAGGACATGGAAGCAACCTAGATGCCCATCACCAGATGAATGGATAAGGAAGCTGTGGTACATATACACCATGGAATATTACTCAGCCGTCAAAAAGAATTCATTTGAACCAGTCCTAATGAGATGGATGAAACTGGAGCCCATTATACAGAGTGAAGTAAGCCAGAAAGATAAAGAACATTACAGCATACTAACACATATATATGGAATTTAGAAAGATGGTAACGATAACCCTATATGCAAAACAGAAAAAGAGACACAGAAATACAGAACAGACTTTTGAACTCTGTGGGAGAATGTGAGGGTGGGATATTTTCCAAAAGAAAAACAGCAATGTCATACTATCTATGGTGAACAGATCACAGCCCAGGTGGGATGCATGAGACAAGTGCTCCGGCCTGGTGCACTGGGAAGACCCAGAGGAATCGGGTGGAGAGGGAGGTGGGAGGGGGGATCGGGATGGGGAATACATGTAAATCTATGGCTGATTGATATCAATGTATGACAAAAAAAAAAAAAATAAAAAAAAAAAAAAAGAACAACAAAAGAGAGCTGGGAACCCTGTCACATAGGGTGGAACCCGGTCATATGCTCTGGAAATCTCTGCAGAGACTACAGAACAGGTCATTAACAGCTACTTCTCCCCACTGGGCTCACTAAGTAGGTAACGTTGCCATTGACTGAGACAGGAGGCGTAGGAGATGGGGAGATTTGGGAATAAGGTGAGGGTGGTGTGAGTTTAGATTCTTGAATTCACAGCTGAAAAATGTTTATTTTCTTCTTGTAAGACATGTGCCCACTTGATACCCGTCATCTCTGTATTCATATAAAATGTGAATGCAGTTACCAGTTGAGTTTTCCTTATGATTTGAGATCTTTCAAAAGGTCTTTTCCACAAGAATCAACTGTTTTCATCATAAGTGTTAAAGAGGAAAAATGTGATAATCCACATCAGTGCTTCTTCCCTTTTGGTTTAGAAGAAAATGAATGAAATAAGGCCTCTTTCCTGCAGAATAGGAAGGCACTTACTCTTGGAGACACTGTAAATGCTTACAGTCATGGACCTTGAGGCCTGAATGGGCTGCAGAGATCATCTAGTTCAAATATTTATTTTAGAGATGATGACATCTGTGAGAAAATCCAGGAACTAGGACATCAAAGAGCTGGATTTTATTCATCTGTTCTCAATTCATTTTAAATAACATGATGCATATATGTTGTAATTGTTCTTTTTATTTGGCCCAAGTATCCCCACTTCCTGCAATCAGGCTCTTCTCAGACATCAGACCCCACTTCTTGCTCTGGGCTTTGGTTGGGAGTTTCTATTCCCTGTAATATCTGGCTTCTTCCATTCCTCTTAGCACAGAGATTTTTCCTAATCTTCCCTTTTCTGTAAGGGAAGATAGTAGATGTATTTGCTTTGCATCCTGTGTGGTCTTGGTCCCCAGCATACACACTGGGCATACACTGGGCATACACACTGCCGTGTGGTGCCTATTGGCTGTGTTAGTCATTGTCATGTCCCGCTCTTTGTGACGCCATGGACTGTAGCCCGCCAGGCTCCGCTGTTCATGGGGATTCTCCAGGCAAGAATGCTGGAGTGGGTTGCCATTTCCTTATCTAGGGGATCTTCCTGACCCAGGGATTGAACCTGGTTCCTTTATCTTGCAGGCAGATTCTTTACCATCTCAGCCACCACGGAAGATTTGTGGGTCTATAACCATGCATAAAATGAATGAGTTGGAGTCTAGTATTTACAAAGACAGAAGCAGGGTGCATTTGATCTGTTTGGTCCGTGCAGTAACTCACCAGAGATAATACAGTGTTACAGCAGTTTCATGATCATTTCTTCTTTAATCCCCCTCTGCTCTGATCGCACGAACATCAACTTGACCTTATATGTTGTTGCATGCCAGCTTCTTCTGAGGCCCTGTCCACAAACATCACACCCCTCTGCTGTGTTCTCAAGCAGAGGGACAGTGCCCTTGGCCCCGACCGCCACTCTTTTCTCCACTGGGCAAGTCTTCTGTGGCCAAATAGCTATTTTTTTTAAGGTTCTCTGTATGTTGAGTAAGGAAGGGAGAGTAGTTGGAAATACTGAGGATCTCAGAGCGTAAAAATAATTCCTTGCTGTGCTGTCTGTCTAGGAACTGCTGATTGTGTGTGTGTGTGTGTGTGTGTGTGTGTGTGTGCGCGCGCGCATGTGTATACTCAGTTATGTCTCACTCTTTGTGACCCTATGGACTGTAGCCTGCCAGGCTTCTCTGTCCACAGGATTTCCCAGGCAAAAATACTGGAGGAGATTGCTGTGTCCTCCTCCAGAAGATCTTCCCGACCCAGGAGAGGACCGCACGCCTCCTGCTTCTCCAGCATTGGCAGGTGGATTCTTGACCACTGCACCATCTCTATCCACATAACCTGGTACAACCTCTGAAGTTACAGCTCACCCGAAAGCTTGGACCAGTGTTCTGGGTCCCCAACTCACACCCTTCTGCCATTTGCCAAACCCATATATGTAATGGCGCTGTTTTTTAGCAGGCAAGGGCTAACTTTCTTGGAGCTATTGTTTTAGAGAACCTCTATCATTTTCCCCATTGTCTCTGTCTTTGATTCCACCACTCCAACTGCTTGTTCCAAAGCTACCAAATATCCAGACACTAGTCTGAGTACAGGACTTTCTTGAATCGTACTCATCCTATGAAACTTGGTCATCGTGTTAACATTGGCTTGACAATATCTTTCATGTATATATCCATGTACAGTTGACCAAAGGTTTTTTGCCTGTTTTCTCTTATTCCAGCTCTCTAGCAACCTGAAAACCCAGGGGTAATTATTTCCCTCATTTTGTAGTTGGAGAAAGTGAGATACAGAAAGACCAAGTGACTTGGTCAGTGTTATCCTGAGTTAATCCTACAGTTGCAGTGAAATTCAAGTGCTTTAAATTTTTTTTTAAAATTTAGAATTCCTCCCAATACGCATTTGGTCTTGTTTAAGGCATAAATTATTTATTGATAGAAGAGCTACATTAGTTCAACCTATGAAGGGAATAACAGGGACATAGAAAAAGTAGTATTATTTGCATATACCTATATTAGAGACTATATAGAGAAAATTATAATTCCTCCATTCAATAAATTCTTAGAAACTCAAGGTCTAAAGTCTTAATATGCGTGTGTGCATGCTAAGTTGCTTCAGTTGTGTCTGACTCTCTGAGATTCTGCCTCCAAGAGTTCCTCCGCCCATGGGATTCTCCAGGCAAGATTACTGAAGTGGGTTGGCACACCCTCCTCCAGGGGATCTTCCTGACCCAGGGATCAAACCCGAGTCTCTTACATCTCCTACATTGGCAGGCAGGTACTTTTCCACTAGAGCCACCTGGGAAGCCCAAAAAATCTTGTAGAGAATCCGCCTGCCAGTGCAGAAGATGCAGAAGTGGGTTTGACCCCTGGGTCAGAAAGGTTTCCCTGAAGGAGAATACGGCAACCCATTCCAGTATTCTTGCCTGGAAAATCCCGTGGACAGAGGAGCCTGGTGGGCTCTGGTCCATGGGGTGGCAAAGAGTTGGACACAACTAAGCATACATGCAAATACGGTTATATTTTTCTGTTCTTATGCTGTTCTTTGACTTTGCCCATTAGGTTTATTGTTTATTTTCATAAATATGTTTGTTTTCTTTTTTAGATTGAATTTCTTGTGGGCAAGCTTTGTGTCTTTTGGCTATTTAGAACACATAAGTTAGTGTCTGAGACGTGGTCCAATTTTGTATTTATTGAAAGAAATAATGATTTATTTTTAATCTCTTAAATGTGTGTCTTATGCATAGGCCCTCACCTCTAGTAGGTGATAATTTAGTTGAGAGACTATCCACATACTGCAGAAAACTCAGATCTATTACATGTGTTATATAAGCAAATATGGGGAAAATAGTAAGAAAAATAGGTTGTTTATTGTAGAAAATAGAAGCTGAAGAAAAGCAGAGATAATGTGGATTAAATGGTCAGAAATATTCTCATGTGGGAGGTAAGAGGAAAATAGGCTAATAGGAGGGGATTTAATTTCCTGTAGTTCTGATAAGTTTTAAAATATAAATGTGCATTTATTTTCATCAATGATTTTTACTGTATTTGAGATGATTATGTTTTCTTTCTTTATTCTGTTAATAGGAGCAAAATTATTTGGTTGTCATGGAGTTCCCTTTTAATATGTCATTAGATTTTTCTTTGCCAGTATTATATTTAGGGTTTATATCTTTAACTACTGAGAAAAATTGCCCTGCACTTTTCTCTCTTTGTAATGATCTTAGTGAATTTAGGTTATCAAGTTTATATTGGCCTCATGAAATGAGGTGGTAAGTGTCTCATTTTTTGTATTATTTTCTAGAAGGGTTTCATGTAAGATTGAATTATTACTTCCTTGAATGCCATGATGAATTTCTCGGGAAAACCAACTGGGCCTGAAATATTTTTATATGATGTTTTTAATGAAAGGTATTAATTTTAAGTGAATTTAGGATTGGAATTCTAGTATTGTTTTAGTTTTTGTAAATTTTGTTTGTGAAGAAATTTTATTTTGTCTAAATTATCAAATGTATTGACATAAATTTCATTTATTCTTTTTTATATATTGAATATTTTATGTATTAATGTCTATACTGACTTTTTCATTTGTATTCCTTGAATTTAATTTTCCTTAAATATTGTTATTATTTTATAAACTTTATTATTGTTTTAGCAAACCATAATTTGTATGTTTAACATTTTTCTATTTAAACCTTGTTTCCTATCTCATTGATTTCTGTTCTTACTTAATTATTGAGTATTTTATACATCCAGTAATACTATATTTTAGCATAGGGAAATTTAAAGGGGCCAGTGGATCAATATGATCTTGATAGGCAAAAACCAACCCAGTCAATCCTTTAGGCAGTCAACGCTTAATAATAATTAGGAGGACTGATGCTGAAGCTGAAGCTCCAATACTTTGGCTACTTGATAAGAAGAGCCAACTCATTGGAAAAGACCTCGATGCTGGGAAAGATTGAAGGCAAAAGGGGCAGCAGAGGATGAGATGGTTAGACAGCATCACTGACTCAATGGACATGAACCTGAGCAAACTCCAGGAGCCAGTGAAGGACAGGGGAGCCTGGCGTGCTGCAGTCCTTGAGGTCGCAGAGAGTCAGACATGACTTAGCGATTGAACAACAGCCGCAAGGCAAGTAATTGCTATGTTAGAACTAATTAAGTCATAAAATGGGGAGGTTAGAGTGTTGGAGTTAGAATTTTGTTATAAATATGATGAAGTTGTGGAGATGACAAGGTAGCTGGTGTGGCCACACGAATATGTGTGATGAATCAAATCAAATCAAATTGAGGTGAGTCAGATTGGGTCTAACATAATAGAGGGTCAGGCAAGATGATGCCACAGCAGTGATCATGATGGACTGTAATGGTCAGTTCTCTCTGACTCTCTTGTTCAATTAAGCTTCTTCTGGGCCGGGACTGATCACACTTGTCATATTTTCCACAATTTTTGCAGAGCTTTTGACATAGAAGATGCTTAAATACATGCTCCAAAAATAATATTAAAGCTTTTACTACAACTCTGTTCACCCCACTAAATCCTAAGGAAGTGAAGTCTCTACCCCGATGCCTTAGAGGTGGTCGTTTAGCAGACCTGGGACTAGAACCACACTCTTATAAGAGACCCAACAAGTGCAGACATGGGGCACTCAAGAAGGAGGCTTGGAGTGTGAATTTGACAGTGGCAGCAACAAAGTAAAGTCACGTTTTGGAAAATCACATTGGCAAAGCAAGCATATTTCCTAACATCCTTCTGTTCTTTATTGAAATAAGAGGCAGAGTAAATTAGAAGTCAGGCATGGAATGTAGAAATACAATCCGACCATATTGGGACATTGTGTGTATGTGTGTTTCTTGTTTATTGCACTTGTTGTTCCTAAATCTTGAGTTTAACAGTACTTGTCTACAGGGACCTTAATTGCTTTAAAAGCATTCACACTGAGTGTCAAGGACTGAAGTCTTCTTTTTGAAGACATAAGTGGATTTTTAAACTTCTTTAGATAATGAGATGAAGTGACCTGTATAGAAGAACTCAGGCACCTGGAGCCCAGGAAAGGAAGGAGGAGAAAGCTCTTTGTTCTAAATTGATCTGAAGTGCCTGGTGCCCTTGGCTTCTGACCCCTGCGTGGAAGTCTCAGGTGGGCAAAGGCTGCAGGTGCGCCGTCAATCACAGGCTGCCCGCCTCTCTTGCCTTTGTCTGCCTTTGCATGCAGACCTTATCTTTTAATGAGATCTTGGCCATTAGACATCCTTTCGGGTTGTGCGAACTTTTTTAAGTTCTTGGGCTTTTACCTTTTTTGATTACTTTGACCTCTATCAGCATACTGAATTTAGGTGCTCATAGGATAACGCACAGTGAACAGTAAATTATGATGTCCATTCTGCCACCTCCGTCAGTGAATTATGCAGCCTTCTGGAAGGAGAGCATTATGCATCCCTTTTTAAAAATACATATCTATATCTATATGTGTATATATATAGTGCTGGGTCTTAGTTGTGGCATGCAGAATCTTTAGTTGCATCATGTGAACCTTTAGTTGAGACATGTGAAATCTAGTTCCCCAGCCAGGGATAGAACCTGGGCTCCCTGCATTGGGAGCACAGAGTTTTAGCCGCTGGACCACTGGGGAAGTCCCCATATACTTCTCAGCAGACCACTTCATTTGGGTTGGTGACACAGGGGAAAACTAAAGGCATTGAAGCATGCCAGGTGAGTGAAGACTGGAATGGAGGTGATGCTGTTTTTTCCATCCTTCAGCAAAGAGAGCAAAATCAACAAAATATGATGGTACTTACATTGATCTGCACAACCATTGAATTTTTTTCTGCCTGGATAGTGTGGAGAACTTAAGGCATGAAAATCAGCCTAATTTTATATCACAAATGTGCACTCATGTATTTTTTACTGTTAATGTGAATATTATCAAATACTTAAGATCTAGTAAGTCCTCTATGCATGCATGCTAAGTCACTTCAGTCATGTCCAACTAACTCTGTGTGACCCCATGGACTATAGCCTGCCACACTCTTCTGTCCATGGGATTCTCCAGGCAAGAATACTGGAGTGGGTTGCCATGCCCTCCTCCAGTGGCTACTCTCAACCCAGGGATCGAACCAGCATCTCTTAGGTCTTCTGCATTGGCGCGCGGGTTCTTTACCACTAGCTCCACCTGGGAAGCCCAAGTCTTGTTTTGGTCACACAGCGCAAGCTTGCAGGATCTTAGTTTCCCGAGTAAGGGTCACACCCAGGCTTCAGAAGTGAAAGCCCAAATCTTAACCATTAGGCTATGAGTCCTCTGTAACTGTTGTTAAAAGACAAAATGAGACATATCAAAAATTGTAAGAGTGTGTTTGAGCAAACTTGACTGGAACCAGTCAGTGTCAGGGGGGACGTGGTTAGGAGCACCTTGCCTGTGGAGAGAATGGCAGACAGTATAGAAACAGGTGGGGGGAAGTAAGGACGTGATTAACTAGCTGTCGCTGAAAGCCGAGAGTGGACATGTGGACACAGTGTGGGGAGGGAGAGGGGGTGAGAAGGTGGAACAGGTGGGAAGAGGACCATTGACATATGGGCTTCCCAGGTAGCCCAGCTGGTGAAGAATCTGTGTGCAACGCCGGAGACCCCGGTCCCATTTCTGAGTCTGGATGATCCCCTGAGGAAGGTATAGGCTACCCACTCCAGTATTCTAGGGCTTCCCTTGTGGCCAGATGGTAAGGAATCCACCTGCAATGCAGGAGACCCAGGTTTGATCCCTGGGTTGGGAGGATCCCCTGGAGGAGGGCATGGCAACCCACTCCAGTATTCTTGCCTAGAAGATCCCCATGGACAGAGGAGCCTGGTGGACCACAGTCTGTAGGTTGCAGAGTCAGACAGGACTGAGTGACTCAGTACAGCACACAGCACGGTGTTCTGATTTCATTACCTTGAGGCATTTAGGAACTTAGATTTTGGTTTGTTTTTCGGCTCCCAGACCACTGGAACCTCATTATTCCAATGGCCTCTTTGTTTTATCAATTTAACTGAAGCTAAGACTCGACCCAGAAGGAAGCCAGTCCCTTGTGGTGGAATACCTGGTGGAGAAAGGGGACGGGTACAGCACATGACAGGTGGTTACCAGGCTGGGAAGCCACTCAGTTACTTGGGCTTGGCCAGTCTGTGGACAGTAGGGTGCGGGGGTCAGAGGGAGGGCTCGAAACCCAGGGTCAGATGGAAGGAACGATTTTATGACTTTAAGCAGAAAGAGGAGGGGACACCTTAACAGATTTAAGCACTTGAAGGTTGTTGGTGGAGCATTTAGTAAGTCCCTGGTGCATTGTCTGAAGAGAAGAGGGACACGTTTGGAGTTTTTACGTCTCTCTATTGCAGAGTATAGTCAGGAGAGAAATCCTGTTTACTAGAGATGGGCAGTGAGATGCTTGCTGGGTGGGGGTGGGGAGGGGAGGACGGAGACAGACAGACAGACGCAAGCATTCCAGCACTCCTGCTGCTATGCTGTTACATACCTGTTAATAGTAACAGTTAAGGGCTTTCTGTATTTAGAGAAAGTTAGACCTTAAAGAGAGCTGAGCGCTGAAGAACTGATGCTTTTGAACTGCGATGTTCGAAAAGACTCTTGAGAGTCCCTTGGACAGCAGGGAGATCCAACCAGTCCATCCTAAAGGAGATCAGTCCTGAATATGCATTGGAAGAACCGATGCTGAAGCTGAAACTCCTAATACTTTGGCCACCTGATGCGAAGAACTGACTCACTGGAAAAGACCCTGATGCTGGGAAAGATTGAAGGCAGGAGGAGAAGGGCATGACAGAGGATGAGATGACTGGATGGCATCACCAACTCGATGGACATGAGTTTGAGCAAGCTCTGGGAGTTGGTGATGGACAGGGAAGCCTGGCGTGCTGCAGTCCATGGGGTCGCAAAGAGTTGGACACAACTGAGCGACTGAACTGAAGTAAACTGAGAGATCTCATGCTCTGCATACAAGCCCTGCTGTGTATTCTTGGTCTGTCTCTAAACTCTAGGAAAGAGCTAAGTAAATCATTCAGTAGTCAGCAAACCACCTTAGTGTTAAAATAACTCTTTCTTTTAATTTTGTTGTAATATATGTGTTGCTATACATATCTTTTGTAAGATATTTATTATTAATAAAATGTGTTTTTTTTTAAAAAAATTACTTTTGTATTGATACAGACTGAAATGAGATATATCTCAAGTCGTGCCTATTCACGTGGAGGAAAACCTGGGTACCTGCTTTCCTAATTGAATCTTTATTCCCTGCCTGCTTACGGCCATTCAGCTTATACGACATAGATGAAAAGCCAGAATCCCGAAACTCAGGGGGAGTGTCAGGGTCATTTGGAAAGTTTGTTCAGATTATTAATGCTCAGAACCCAGTTGATTAATGACCTGTTTCCAGGGTGGGGCAGGACACCGGTGGTTTGCACAGGTACACCAGGTAATTCCAACCCACCAAAATTTGAGCACCACTTTGTTAAAGAAACAGGTTATAGGCAGTAGGTGGACCAGTCCAAAAGGGTACATAGCTTGAGCTTCTGACTCAGCAGGTCTGGGATCAGAGATTGGCAAAGTTTGGTAACCTCTTGCCCACCACTGCCATCCCCCCACCCAAGACAGATAAATTGTGCCTTAGTGACATAACTTTGAGACATGATGATCTAGAAATGAGATGTAGGATGTCGGTCCCAGATAGTTGATAAATGTGAAGCTTCTTTATCAAAAGTTTTGTGAAGATTCTTTGGTTTTCACTATATTAGTAATTTTAACCGACTTAGTTTTGGCCGTGGAGCTATGTGGAGTTAAGGGGAGTTGTTCTATATTTTGTCTGGAAGTAATTTGTTCTAGGGTCTGTCTCTTGTTTTTTCTTTCTTTCTTGAGAGTCTGGATTTGTGACTATGTGAGGGAGAGAGAAAAAGATGAGAATGGTAATATAAGTTTGTAGCCAGGAATAACTGGATAAGGAAGAAAGAAAAATATACCTTAGGTCCTTTCCAGAGACTTTTTAAGCATTTCTAAATAAAATTAACTATATTAGACCTGTTTATTCATCCTGGAGGAAAAAAAACCCCTACTTTCATATATATACTATAATCTACTTCACAGCCGACAAGCTCTGCAGTCCTTTTGTCTGTGTAGACAGGGAGTAACAAAATTTGCCAGTGTAGAACTACTATCTCTTTTTTTGCTAATGGCAATTAGACACAGTCTTAACCATGATATATATTTTTAACTACAGTTTCTTATTGCTGAAAAGTGGTATGGAAAGCAGGCAATTTTTTTATGCCAAGGAGAAATGAGCAGCTGAAAATTGTGGGTAGAAAAATTGTGGTTTGCTGATCTTGAAATCACCACAACTCTGGAGGTTATGTATTATAAATATAGGAAAAATATCAAATTTGATTTTCAACCAAAATAGTTGACCCCATTCCCCTACTTCACACACACACAGTTATACAAGTGTGGGTTTTGATTTCTCTGGGTCTCCATTAATGAGAAACTGCTCCTGACATCAATAATGGCTTTTAACTGGATGGTGATAAGGTGATTAGGTATTTCAGGGTCCAATTTACTGTGAGGTTAGATCATTTTTCATACTAGTGGTTTTATTCTATTGTACAAACTTCGGAATGACTTTGATTTCATTAAAATGTCAAATTGGCAAACCTGCCTTACATGAGAATAAACAGCTACAACTATTCCTTCTAGAGGTCATTTGTTACATCAGTCTTTCATTGTAAAAGATCTGATCAATCTTGTACACAGAATACCACACATGAGCGATATTCTGCCAGTGAAGGTCTTTCTCTGTCACCCTTCCCTGGTGCGTGAGATTTTTGAACTCAGACTTTTTCAGTTTTATTGAGATTGTATGCCTCATT
Organism: Cervus canadensis; assembly: GCF_019320065.1. Classification (NCBI taxonomy): domain Eukaryota; kingdom Metazoa; phylum Chordata; class Mammalia; order Artiodactyla; family Cervidae; genus Cervus; species Cervus canadensis. The sequence continues at coordinate 7,330,916 of NC_057394.1, read as the reverse complement.
GGGCATCTTGGCCAAACAGTCCATGATTTATGACAACCGTGGGCTGATCTTGCTGAGTGCAGTCATTGCCTCCAGAAAGCTGTGGATGCTATTCCGAACGTTAGCAGTTTCTGGATGGTCAGATTTGGAGTTTAATACTAGCCTCCAGACTTTTTTTTTATGATTTAAGCATTTTCCAATAAATTTACATACAAGACCTGTTTATTCAACCTGACTCCATGACTCGGATGAACAGAAAATAACTATTAATTTGCTGCTCACTGTGTCATGGCCACTGTGGGTTCCAAAGTCCCAGGGAGCTACATTTGCTTCCTGATTGCCCAAGGTCAAATGGTCCTGACAATGCAACACAGCGTGTATCCAATTATGTGTCACGGCACCTGGGCTATTGAGGGCAACAGGATTCTCCATCCGATAAGTTTGAGAAACACCATCTCAGCTATACCCAACAGCTTGAGCCTCCACTGCTCAGGGATGGCCTTGACCATGGAGACTTTCTGGTGGCTCAGTGGTAAAGAACCTGCCTGCAGTGCAGGAAATGCAGCTTTGATCCTTTGGTTGGGAAGATCCCCTGTTGAGGGAAATGGCTACACATTCCAGTGTTCTTGCCTGGAAATCCCATGGACAGAGGAGCCTGCCAGGCCATAGTCCGTGCGGTCAAAAGAATCAGACATGACTTAGCAACTCAACCACTACTACTACCGTAAGCGCATCTAGCACATTTAAACCTGTTAACTTTAATTTAACACTCTCTTGTTTAAACTTACTGTTACAGAATTCCTTTTTTTAATCATATAACTTGTACATATGTGGCCGAACCTTTACCATGAGGACAGAATTTTGGAAATGTTGGTATTAAAGCCACTTTAAAAATTGGATATATCTGATGTGCAATTGCCAATATTGTTTCCTACAATTGTTCTGTTATCTTAAATATTGTCTTTGTGGATGAAGTTACCATCTTGTAGTCGGTGATCCCACAAAGCTCACTTCAGTAATAATCAAGATGGAAAACTGAATGGAGATAGCTAGGTAGGTTATGGAAGCCTACAAGACAGAATATAATGATAGGGTGCCATCCAGTTCAAGATATAACAAAGTCTGTAGAGCCCTGTTTGGTTTTAACACTCCTACAACCAGGAGCCTTTATAAGATGCCTGGGCTACATTTTGCTTCATGAACAATTTAATTAGTGGAACTCATGAGCTGTGCTTAAACATAATGGCAAGACAGTGGCCACAAAAATGAGATGGGAGACTCTGAAGCCCAAGTGAGAGAGCTGAATCAGTGTTTGCTTCCACACAGTTCTGTAATGAATTGGTAGAAACGTCCATTTTAGAAATCTCCAAGAAGTGGCTTTAAGTGACTACCCACCGGATGGACAAGAGAAAGACAGCTTGAAGGCACCATTCAGTAAAACCGTGGGCAGCACTTTAAGAAATGAAGCAGGGTGCGGGTTGGTGAGGAGTGCTACACAGATAAAAGGCAAGTGTTGCGTCATTAGAGACATTGTAGGAAAATTGTTCCTCAAGAGGGTTTGGAGTTATGTTATTTTGGCAAGTATAAATGTCTGGATCAGGAAGGTCAGTGCTATTAAAGGGTGTTGTTCAGTGAAGTCTCAGGGATCCAGGCTCCTCTCAGGTCACCACCCCACCAGCACTCTGCTGTGTCCCCCAACTTGTGGACAGAGGCAGCCACTCTCAGATTCCATTTCCAGTAGTGAAATGGAGGCATAGATACTGAAGGTACAAATAGAAGGTGCTTGCCACTTATCTTTTTTCCTTCTCTTTTTATTTTTTAAATTAGGAAAGTATGATAACACATTTACAGAAGACCTGGAAAATACAGAACAAAGTTACATATTGTTCCACTATATATTCCAATTAGTTTTTAAGTAGATGAATTAAGATTTTTAGTTGGCGTTTCACTATCAAACTCTCAAAGATTCATAGAATGGATATGCAAAGAAATAGAAAGATATAGTTGACCTGAAAAGTATTATGAGCAAATTTAACATAATTAAGACTTATGCAGTTTTCACACAAGAATAGGATACAAATTCTACTCAAGTTCCCATAGACTACAAACTAGGAGACACTGGAACATACCCATATGCCCCTTATCTTCAGAGGAGGTTTTCTAGGAGCTGACATGCAATGCTTTTGCTTCCATTCTCTTGGGCAGGGCTGAGTTGTATGACCACACTGAGTTGCAAGTTAGACAAAGAGATGTAACCTTTGCTTTGGGAAGACATGATCCAGGTAAAATGTTACCACTTGGAAGATGGGAAGCTGTCTCTTGGGAAGATGGGAAGTTACTTGACAGTCCAGTTGGTCACCCACTTCCCGTGTTCAACTGTCATCCAACTCAGATTCCAGAATACCTGGATAAGGCACGTTTCTTGGTGAATGGAATATAGAAACTCGTCTTGTTTGAAAACCTGACTTATGTGAAATGCAAAGACAAGTCATCTGCTATCACCACTTCTAATATACACTTAAGAATAACTGCAATTATCCATGGGCTTCCCCAGTGGCTCATCAGTAAAGAATCTGCCTGCAATGCAGGAGACTCAGGAGACATGGACTCAATCTCTGGGTTGAGAAGGTCCCCTGGAGGAGGAAATGGCAACCCCCTCCAGTATTCTTGCCTGGGAAAGCCCATGGACAGAGGAACCTGGTGGGCTACAGTCTACAGGGTTGCAAAGAGTTGGAAGTGACTGAGCACATAAGCACAATCATCCACAGAAACAGGATCAGTTCAGTTCAGTTCAGTTGCTCAGTTGTGTCTGGCTCTTTGTGGCCCTATGGACTACAGCACGCCAGACCTCCCTGTCCATCACGAACTCCCAGAGCTTACTCAAACTCAATGTCCATTGAGTCGGTGATGCCATCCAACCATCTCATGCTTTGTTTTACCCTTCTCCTCTCACCCTCAATCTTTCCCAGCATCAGGGTCCTTTCTGATGACTCAGTTCTTTGCATCAGGTGGCCAGAATATTGGAGTTTCAGCTTCAGCATCAGTCCTTCCAATGAACATTCACGACAGATTTCCTTTAGGATTGACTGGTTTGATCTCCTTTCAGTCCAAGGAACTTTGAAGAGTCTTGTCCAACACCACAGTTCAGAAGCATCCATTCTTCAGTGCTCAGCTTTCTTTAGAAGTCCATCTCTCACATCCATACATGACCACTGGAAAAACCACAGCCTTGACTAGACGGACCTTGGCTGGCAAAGTAATGTCTCTGCTTTTTAATATGCAAAAACAGGACAACTGCAATGAAAAACTCTCACTTGGAAAAGCAGTCACTACTTCTTAGCAGTTGTCAGATCCACGAGGGATGGGTTAATGGCTCCTTCACTGTGGGCAGTGGGGTCAGCCATTGTTGACCTTAGTGACTCCTTCACTGTGGGCAGTGGGGTCAGCTACTGTTGACCTTCTGCCTGCTTCTGTTTCTGACTTCCCAGCAGATCTCCCCCGACATCTGTCCTCTGTGAGCAGCTGGCTCTGCCTCTGGGAGACCCCTCCCCTCCGTTACTTTCCGCGTCCAGCCACACCTACTGCCAGCCTGGGAACCAGCTCATGGGAGCTGGTCAGCTTTCTGAGGGTGTGAATTTGGAGACTCCAGGGCATTTCAGATGTGAACAAACTGCAGTTCTTGTCAGGCTCACCAGTTCCTTGAAAATATAATTGTTTCACACATTTAATAGACTTCTCGCCTGTTTGCTCCTGGCCCTTTCCTGAGCAGGTACTCAGAGCTTGTAGCTTTCAAGTCACGGATCTGACTGACTGGTTTCTTTCCCCTCCTCCCACTTCCCTGACAAAATGCCAGGAAAACTGCAGGGTTCTCTACCTTCCGGGACCTGCACCGTCCCTTCGTTCTGACCTGTGGGCCCAGTGCGATGCTGCTGACCTGCTGATTCACCTCCCTGGTGTGAAGCAGCAGCTACACCTGTAATTGTGCTTCTGCCTGTGCTGTGGACTTCACGTTTTACCCCAAGCTTGCAGCTTCCAGCCCTAATGGTGATCCTGCCTTCCCGAATCCTTATCCAGGGGATTTGGAGCTAGCTCAGCCAGACCTACGATCAGATACTTTTCTGTAAATAAATAGTTTATACCTACATATCTGTGTATCATAGTGATACATTGATATATATCTACAAATAAGATGTAGACCTACATATGTTTGTATATAGGTCTACATATATATATACACACACAAAGATATGCTGCTTCTCTGGCTAACACACTTTTGAGGATTTCTTTAACAAGGGGCTTGAATGGAAAGCCAACACTTTTAACCTGAATTTGCTGTTGGTTTGACCCCCCTCCATTGTCGGGCATAGAGTTTTGTCTTTTTATTGGAGTATAGCTGCTTTACAATGTTGTGTTGGTCTCTGGTGTACGGTGAACTGAGTCAGCTGTAAGTATGCACGTATCCCCTCCATCCCACCCCCCAGCCTCCATCCCACCCGTCTAGGTCATCACAGCGCCGAGCTTAGAGCTTAGCTCCCTGTGCTATTTAGTAGCTTCCCACTAGCTGTCTACTTTACACACGGCAGCGTATACATGTCCGTCCTAATCTCCCAGTTCGTACCACTCTCCCCAGTGTCCGCATGTCCATTCTCTATGTCTGCATTTCTATACCTGCCCTGGAAATATGTGGAGTCTAGAAAAATAGTGCAGAGGGCATAGAACGTTTAATGGAAGGCCCTTGAAATTAAAGCTCTGGGTCTTAATCTCCTACCCAGTTTGCTATTTAAGAGCCATGGATGGTAGCTGCTCTAGTTGGAGAAGGGAAGCATGCTACTTTCTCGGTGTGCAAAACTGTGGTTTACTAGATTCATAGGGCTTCCCAGGTGGTGCTAGTGGTAAAGAATCCTCCTGCCAGTGAAAGAGACAGAGACCCGGGTTCCATCCCTGGGTCTGGAAGATTCCCTGGAAGAGGGCATGGCAACCCACTCCAGTATTCTTGCTTGGACCCAGTCCCATGGACAGAGGAGCCTGGTGGGCTATGGTTCATGAGGTCACAAAGAGATGGACATGACTGAAGTGACTGAGCATGCATGTACTAGATTCTTGTTTTGTTTACAGGGCAACCCGGACAGACAGAGACACTTCACTTACACTCCCCCGTAGTGGCGTGCAGACAGCCCAGGAAGAGGCAACCTTCATCTCTTCTCAGGGCTTTGCCAAAAGTGACAAGGAGCAGTCAGCAAAAATTAATCATCTGAGTTTTTGTAATATCTCTTAGTGTTTTCCCTAGTGTTAGTATACTGACATGTGATCTGCCTAAGAAACAGCTGGAGATAGGTTTATCAGTGTTCAGTCTGGGTATAATAAGCCATCACGAGACAATAACTCAATTCATGGGATGTCCCACCCGACCAGTTCCACTAAGCAAAGGCTTCAAGTTTAGGTCCTATTACATGTTGCTTCTTACTTCCTTCTTTTTGGCCCCTAATTTCCAGGCACCCAAATCTGTGTTAGTTGGGGTTAGTTTTACCTGTGAGTGCTGTAACAGCGGCTTCTCAGGTGACGCAGTGGTAAAGAACCCACCTGCCAATGCAGGAGACACAGGAAACATAGGGTTGATCCCTGGGTCGGGAAGATCCCCTGGAGAAGGATATGAAGGAAGTGGCAACCCATGCTGGTATTCTTGCCTGGACAGATTTTATAACTGCATCCACTTCATCATGGACCTGTGAAAATGACAGACAAAAGATGTGTTAGGACATTGTATTCAACTCTTGGTAGTTTCTTTTATATTTTCATTCCAAAATTAGTGATGTTTACAAAAAAAACATGATAGGCTTTAACTATGTGTATTGACATAACCATTCTGTTTGTTGTTTAAGCTCATTTGGAAATTAAAACAAATAAATACAAAGGAAATTTATTTTCAACATCACTCTGATGTTCAGTTGAGAGAGGGAAAAGAAAGCAATTTATACAAAGCACTGTTTACATTTGGCTTCCTATGGGAAAGCTCTGAGTCAGCCATGGTAATGATTAGACAAAATTGGAACTTAATACTTCTTGTTAAAATGGAAAGGATCACTTTGGGATGTCTGGAGGCCACTGAGAAGCCCTACCATGTATATCTAAACAGACTTTTCTGAAAGGACAAGTTAACTAGATTGATTTGGCGCTTTCAAACTTCCCTGGCATTCGTAAGTGGACACAAGTGAAGTTTCATTTTAGAAATGGAGATCAGCTAGGTGGTGCTTAAGAGTAGATGTGGAAACAGAGAACCAACTCAGGACTCAGTAGTGAGAGGGGGAATGAATTCAAGCTGTGTTGCTTACTGAAGTAGTGCGGTCTCCAGTTCAGTTCAGTTGCTCAGTCGTGTCCGACTCTTTGCGACCCCATGGACTGCAGCACGCCAGGCTTCCCTGTCCATCACCAACTCCCAGAGTTTACTCAAACTCATGTCCATTGAGTCGGTGATGCCATCCAACCATCTTATCCTCCATCATCCCCTTCTCCTCTTGCCCTCAATCTTTCCCAGCATCACGGTCTTTTCAAATGAGTCAGCTCTTTGCATCAGGTGGCCAAAGTACTGGAGTTTCAGCTTCAGCATCAGTGCTTCCAATGAATATTCAGGACTGACTTTCTTTAGGATTTCCTTTAGCACAGTCTATGGTAGAGTTTTTCATTGTTTTTTGTTTTTGAAACATTGTGAATTATCAAAACATAAAACAGATTCAGTACATTCAGTTTCTCATAATATGGTAAATTCAATACCCTGAAAATCCATCTAGCACAGAAGTCAAAATATACTAGATGAAACATAAAAATGTCAGCAAAATTCAGGAAATCTTCAAAAGTCAAAAAATTAAATACTAATCCACAGAACTAAACCAGAGTTAAACCTAGTTGATGGTATGGAGCAGATACTAATCTTGATGGGCAGAATCTCCAAGTCAGGGAGCCTCATTCAGGGCACAGAGAACCAACCTAGTCTGCCAAGTCTAACAGAGGTCCCTGTAGTGTGCTTCAGTGATTACGCACTTGGTGAAAGTTTATAACAAAAAATAATAAGGATAATTCCTTGTCTTGGTTTTGAACCAGAGTATGAAAAAATAGCATTTCTGATAAATTCCTGGCCATGGATCAGTGCAAAGTTCTCATGTGTGTAACCATTTTTGAGATACAAGAGCTATCATGTAATCATTTATTTTAAAGTGGTCCTGATTAGGAAGTACCCTTGGTTGCTTGGGAGAAGGTAACATATATCACCCTGGTAGGCATGCACCTTCAACCTACACTTTGAAGACTCCTCACTAATCAGAATTTATAAAACACATGAGGAAAATTATAACCATTAGAACATGGAGAAGAAACAACCAGGAGCTGAAACACATCCCTGGAGATTCAGACATTAGAAGAATGGATCTTGGAATTATTGGCTACAAATTACGTGATTTAATTATACATATGTAAATAAAAATATTCAAAATCTACTATAGAATAAGAGAAACATGACCATATAGAGCTACATTTAATACTAAGAATGACATACAATTATAGAAATAACACACGTGTGTATGCTAAGTCACTTCAATCGTGTCTGACTCTTTGTGACTCTGTGGACCATAGTCTGCCAGGTGCCTCTGTCCATGGGATTCTCTAGGCAAGAATACTGGAGTGGGTTGCCATGCCTTCCTCCAGGGGATCCTCCTGATCCAGGGATCAAACCCGTGTCTCTTGCTTCGATGTTAGATATAAGACAAAACTTAACAAAAACTATTAAAAGAGATTAAAGTAAATATGTAGAATGTGTCATTATTTATTTGTGTATATTTACGTAAAGATGTATGCGTGTTTATTGTTGTAATTCACATTATGCAGATTATCATCTAATGTTCAAATCGATATATGTTGTGTCAATCTCATTACTTTTCTTTTGAAGATGAATCAACAGACTCCTCACTGTTAAGTCATTCACTCAAGTTGATACAATGGTTGTTGTTCAGTTGCTCAGTCATGTCTGACTCTTTGCGACCCTATAGACTGAAGCACGCGGGCTTCTCTGTCCTTTACCAACTCCTAGAGCTTGCTCGAACTCATGTCCATTGAGTCAGTGATGCCATTCAACCATCTCACCCTCTGTCGTCCCCTTCTTCTCTTGCCTTCAATCTTCATTAGCATCAGGGTCTTTCCTAGTGAGTCAGCTCTTTGCATCAGGTGGCCAAAGTATTGGAGCTTCTGCTTCAGCATCAATCCTTCCAGTGAATATTGGGACTCTCAAGAATCTTCTCCAACACCACAGTTCAAAAGCATCAATTCTTCAGTACAGTGGTCAATATTGGTAAACCTCTTGGTTTTCCTTATTTTGTTTTCTTCATGAAACATCTCTTTTCTCCTTAATTCTATCCTCATAGACTCAAAATCTCATCCCATATTATTCTTTATTAATCTCAACTAGCCTTTGCTTTTGCAAATCTAACCATTAAATTAGTCTGGCTGAAATGTATGCTCACATCTCAATTCACATACCAACAGCTTGGCTTAGCAGGGAGAGTGTGGATCTGGAGACAGAAGAAAAAGTTCCAGTTCAGGGTCTGGTAGCTCTGTGATCATGGTGAGTCATTTGGATATAGTTTTCCAGTTAGACAAGAGAAATACCAACACTAACTTTGCAAGACTGTTGGAGATTAAAATTCTGTATGGAATGCACCAGATTCAAAATACAACCCTTTTAATATGTTGTAGTGAGAAAAGTTTGTAACTGCAAAGTGACCTTATCTTAAATCTTGATGCCATTCCTGATTAGATATGTCAAATATTTGACAATTACCTGAATTCCTAAATTTAAATGTTCTTTATTTCTAAAATATTAGTCCTACTGTTATGAGAAAGATAAGTGAGATGCTGTGCAGATAAATTATAGCTCGTATTGTTAGTGATTGTTTTGTGTTATTTTTATTAGTTAATGAATGAAAGACTTGATGACCAAACTGATGAAAATGTGTAATGATGGAATTTTTCGATTTGAAATGATCTACAAAGAAAATATATCTATTTCTATTTAGGAAAACAGTGTTTATAAAATCGGCTTATTTTGTGTGGATTCATCCAATTACTTTAAAGGGAGAAGAGCATCTGTGCTTTTCAATGAACTTGAACATGTGTAACTTGAAGTGTTGTTCATCACCCTTTCTCTGTACCTTCATTCAGGATGGACTGATAATTTGCAAAGATGAAATATTGTACCAGTAATACTTTTTAATTGTATCGCTGTCCATACTTTTAAACTGCCTAAATCAATTGCTCTGAACATAGGAATTCCAACTCATTTGATAGAATAGAACACCTTATTGCAAAATTCAGACTTAAATAGAAGAAAGTAGGGAAAACCACTAGACCATTCAGAAGTGACAAATAGATTAAAGGAATTACGTCTGATAGACAGAATGCCTGAAGAACTGTGGACAGAAATTCGTGACATTGTGCAGGAGGTAGTAATCAAGACCATCCCCCAAAAAAAAGAAGTGCAAAAAGGCAAAATGGCTATCTGAAGAGGACTTACAAATAGCTGTGAAAAGAAGATAAGTGAAAAGCAAAGGAGAAAAGGAGAAATAGACCCATTTTAATGCAGAGTGCCAAAGAATAGCAAGGAGAGATAAGGAAGCCTTCCTCAGTGATCAATGCAAAGAAATAGAGGAAAACAATAGAATGGGAAAGACTAGAGATCCCTCCAAGAAAATTAGAGCTACCAAGGGGATATTTCATGCAAAGCTGGGCACAATCAAAGACAGAAATGGTATGGACCTAACAGAAGCAAAAGCTATTAAGAAAAGGTGGCAAGAATACACAGAAGAATTATACAAAAAAAAATCTTCATGACTGAGATAACCATGATGGTGTGATCACTCACCTAGAGTCAGACATCCTGGAATGTGAAGTCAAGAGGGCCTTAGGAAGCAT